>NC_139486.1:45471063-45511046 GCF_008360975.1 Lichenostomus cassidix
ATATGACTTCTGCTGTTAAATACACAATTTATTTCTTCTTGAATCTTTCAAGCAAGTGGGTTGCTGTTGTCTTCAGGCTTTGGGAAGAAAATGGAAGGAGTTGTCTTTTTTGAGTTGCTGTATATATTAATTTTACTAAAGCTTTGTTTACTTTTTCACTGAAGGTAGAAAAATAGTATGTGCAGGTTCTGTTCCTCAGGCTGTTAAGAAATTAATCTTGTGCCTTGTTACACTAAATCATATTGCATAGCTGTAATACTAATTTGCCTAGGCCCTTTGAGATTAGATCTATACTAAAAATTCAAGACTTGATTTGTCATTGCATAAATTTCCTTGTCCTGTGGTGTCTATGTTATTCTTACTTTGCTGGTTAAAAAACCCTATTGCTTTAGAAAAGAGACCCTGTTTTTTCCCTGCAGTCTAGTTACTTTATGAAAATAAGGCTATTAAGACCTGTGCTTCAACAGTAATAAGAGTGTTTTAGTCTGCAGCAGTAATATACGACGCTTGTTTTATACAAAGCTTCCTCTTCATGTTGGGTTGTGGGAATTCTTTCCTAGATTATCTGCTGCATTGAATTTCTTCTGCTCATGCTTCTCTTGTATAGTAAGACAATTTGTGTCCAGGCTTAATTTTAATATGGCTCTCTTATTTTAGATGTACTATCCAAACATGAGACAAAGCTAATACAAAAAATAGCATAAAATGCTCTGCAAGCATGGCAGTATCATGTTGAAAATTCTGTTGGATTCTGCAGGTGTGTAATTAGTCTAGCTGCTAGCTAAATAAGAGGTTTTTTAATGTAGGGCTTTGTAATGGGGATAAATATAGGTTTTTTGTATTTTGAATTGAAAGGTGTTAATGGGCAGCATTGTAAACTGATACAAAATTGAACGTGTTGTTTGTTTCATTTTGGTTTTTTCTAGGGTGTGGTTACTGCAGCTACAAGTCTGATCACCACTTTGGCACAGAAGAACCCGGAAGAGTTTAAGACTTCAGTGTCCTTGGCAGTGTCTAGATTAAGCAGAGTGAGTCCAATGATGACCCTGATAATACTTAACTGTTGATTAATTTACTCAGCTTTCTAGATCAGGTTAGCTTCCTGTTCAGCTTTCTAGGGTCAGATTAGTTTACTGTACCATTAAATGTGAAGATGATTCAGTATCACTTTGTGTAGGTGCTTCAGGTAACCTCTTTTAATGCTTGTTACTTACCAGGAAAGAAAGCTGTATTGGCTTGCCCAAACTTTCTTGGTTTAATCCCTGCTATGCTCTAACTAGTAATGATTACTTTGTCACTATGATGCCAAAGAATAGTTGGATCAAAGACTGATTCTACAGGCTTCTGCACAGAACTCTAAAAAATAACAAACTGTAGCTTTAACTTTATCGAAGCTTCTTACAATATGAATTGCCTTCATATTCCTTCTTTTGAGCTGCTGCTGTGTTAATAATCATAAGCATTTGATATTCTGTAAATGGTTGTAGGTGGTTAAGCAGGGGCAAAGGATGCAGTGTAAGAAAGTATGGAAGACAAGGAAGGCTGCTGCTTCACAAATGTACTTCAGACCCAGTTTTATGCAGTCTTATACCCAAATTACTCATAAATCACATAAATTTAATTTCTTTCTAAAGATGAATATTTTTTCCCTAATACTTAAAAGCAAGGGAGTGCTGAGGGAAGTGCAAGGCTGTTCTGTAATGGAGCAGCAAGAATTTGATAGAATTATTTTGAGCAAAACTAGTACCAAACTCATGGCATTTCTGCCTAGAATAAAAGGGGAAAAAGAAATCTATGAAGAGGGGTAACTGAATATAATCCTTACCACATTTCATTATGCATATAAACCTCTTCTGTGTATGCTATTCTTTTTCACTTTGGTGTATGGATATTATTGAAGGTGTTAGTTGGTTCTTCTGCTTTAGGTCAGTCTGTCATGGCATCTTGTACTTGAATTCCAGGCTCACCTATCATCAGCCACCAGACTGCTTTCTGTTGGCTGAATCTGTGAATTTCTGAAAAAAAGAAAGTCAAGCTTCTGGTTAAACATTTTGGTGTTTCAAGATGGTTGTCTTCATTCTATAAAAAAGCGAGTAGGCTTTCAGGAAGAGACTTCCTAGACTACTGTATCTGCAAAACTGAATTTCTGTTACTAGCATTTCCTGTGCTATACTCATAGTATGGTAGCTTGTGCGTAATTAATCTACTGAACTAGACATTGCTAGTGACACAGTTTTTTAAGCTTCTGTCAGAGATGACCTAAGGTGTTCTTCGGGTCCTTTTTGTGGCTGTGGATCAATTAACTTCAGCAGCTGACATGCTGTCTGTTTGTGTTACAGATTGTAACTTCTGCATCAACAGACCTTCAGGACTACACATACTACTTTGTTCCTGCTCCCTGGCTATCTGTGAAACTTCTGAGGCTGTTACAGTGCTACCCACCTCCAGGTAATGCACAAATCACAGCACTGGTCATCTCTCTTATGCAGTACACTGGCTCCAAAGAGCTACTGGCACTGCAGTGTTACCATAGCTTGGAGTGCAAACACATTGTCTTAAGGCAAAGATACTGAAGTTTGTACTTTTGAGTGTTTCTGTTAGCTCTAAGACACTTGGCCTTTTGAATTATGCTGTGTTTAATTTTAGCAAAATGTGTAACCAGTATGCATCTTACAAACCAGTGGCAGCTGCCATTTTAAATGCTATCAACTATATTAAAGCCCTGAAGTATGTTGTAGTGCAGACTGTGTTGTCTTTTGTTCTCATCCAGATAGAACTGTGGCTTGGAATTCTTGTCCCACGTGTATGTTGGGGAGTGTAAATGTTTTTAATGTCTTAGAATAGTTTAGTTCATTTAGATTTAGCTAGAGGAAAACCTAAGGTAGGGATTAGGGTTTGGGGCAAAATGAAGTTGTCCAACGGCTTGTTCTTCTCCAGAAGACCCTGCGGTACGTGGCCGTCTGACAGAATGCCTGGAAACCATCCTCAACAAAGCACAGGAGCCACCAAAGTCAAAGAAAGTACAACACTCAAATGCGAAGAATGCTGTCCTGTTTGAGGCAATAAGCTTAATTATACATCATGACAGGTGAGCTGGGACAACACTTGTGTTATCAGAGGGGTTTTTAAAGTGAAAAGCTGGGGCCTTTTCTTGAACAGTTAATCAGATTTTAATGGGGGAGGGAGCAGAGGGGAACAGAATATGAAGTTGCTTGCTAGATTGGAATGCAACCACAACAATGTAATGGAACAGTGTTAATGAACTGTGTTGCTTTGATTTTTGCTGCTTCTTTATTTGATGTTTTGTATTGACCCCACTGCCCCCACTGCTCTAATCCAACAGAGAGTATTTGCTCACAGTTACCTGAATTTGCATTTCACAAGCAAAGCATTCTAGCAGACACTTTGAGGCATTTTAAGAAATTTCCACTGCAGAAATAGTATTCTGTATTGAGTGTTCTCAAACCTGTTGCTTTTAACCCTTTCACTTTCTCTCCTGTTCTGTGCAGTGAGCCAAACCTACTAGTCCGTGCCTGTAACCAGCTAGGTCAGTTCTTGCAGCACCGAGAAACTAATTTGCGTTACCTAGCACTGGAAAGCATGTGCACGCTTGCCAGCTCTGAATTCTCACATGAGGCTGTGAAAACACACATAGAAACAGTTATCAATGCATTGAAGGTAAATATTGAAGTGTGTGGTCTTGGTTTTGAGTGTTGTCTTCTTCCCTGCCTCAATGCCCTCTCCCCCACTGCCCCAAGCTCCCCATCCCCAATTAAACTGATGATACTTAGAGACCAAATGAAATATTCTTTGAAATCTACTGTAGTTTTTTTCCTCAATACAGCAAAGTCTTGCTGTGCTGGCAACTACAGAGGTCAGCTTTTGCTGATATCTGCACGTTGCTGTTATATCTGATACTTTGTAGCTGTGTCTCTTATAGCACTGGTTTCTGCTCAAGTGCAGACTGAAGATGAATAATTGTTTTAAAATGTGGAATTTCAAAACTGAGAATGCTGGGAAGACAGTTTTATTACTGTCTTGCTGGTATTGAACACTGTTCCTTCACTGTAGTAGCTTATGGGGAGTGATAGAGCAGATCAGCTTCCACTGCAGAATTATAAAGAGCAGAAACCAGAAAGACACGTTCCCAGGCCATGTTTATGTGACAAAGCAAAAGTCAAAAGAGTAAGACTGATTTGCATGTAAATTTACTTGCACACTTGGGTGCTTAATTATTGTCTTCTTCCAAGCTTGTGCTGTAGCATATTTATACATTTGTCCAAGTTTGAAGTACGTGTCTGTTCTAGCTGGACTTCAGTCATTACAAGGTATGCCTGACACTAAACCTGCAGGTAGCTAAGTGCTCATTGGCCTGGTAACAATATAACAATTTCAGCCAGTTATTGGTGTATTTATAGCCATTGGTACCAGTTACTCAGTGCACAGTGGACCACAAATTCACTCACCCTGCTTTGGGTAATACTGAAGTGTTGTATACAAACTCTTCCATTCTTTCAGCACCTGCATGAATTTGAATAAGTATTCTACAGAAAAGCTGATGATTTGAAGTTTTATGGTTTTATTTAAAAGCAGGAAGCTGTTTGAGTCTCTACTGATCTCTTCCTAGGTTACTCAAAGTGAGCAATAGCATAAGAAACTCATAGCTTATATAAATGGTACATCTGAGTTCATTCTGCATCTGAAAAACTATGCAAATGCATGTGCTTTAAATTTGACTGTTGATTATACTAAGTTTCATCTCTTAAGTTGCATCTACTTTCCAAATAAAGACAAAATCATCTGGACCTTTGACTGTGTGTCTTTTTGCAGACTGAAAGAGATGTAAGTGTACGACAAAGAGCTGTAGATCTCCTGTATGCAATGTGTGACCGAAGCAATGCCCAGCAGATCGTGGCTGAAATGCTCAATTACTTGGAGACTGCTGATTATTCCATTAGAGAAGAAATTGTAAGCTATTGGTCTTTTTCTTATTTTTTTCATACCTGACTTTGGTACCATGTGTCATATTATTGATTGGGTTGCTGCGCTGTCTGTTATAGAGATTGCTTTCCATGGTGATTTAAAAATAATACGTAGACAAAACTAGTAAAACAAGCAAACAAAAAATCCCTAACTTTGTAGTCTAATAGCAAAGAATTTAGGTTAAACTAATCCAGGGGCAGGGGGGAACCTTGGAAACATGACTAAAAGCCGATCTTGGTCTCACAATAATGCACATGGAAAGTGAAGTGAATTTTATCAGTCCTTGAGCAAAGACATTCTCCAGATCTCAGGGTTAGGTCCTATTCTAGTCAATTGTGCAGTAGCTTAAAAAATTAGTGTGATAAATGCTTATTTGTAGGTAGAATGTTACACTGTGTATGTTCTGAGAATGTTCAGTCTAAGAATTCCCAAAAACAATACCTTATAATCAGCTAAGAGGCCTGGTATCTATCTCCTTCTTACAAGTAGGATAAAAGTTGAAATACTCAATTTAAACCTTTTTAGGAGGGTAAACAAAACTTGTACTTACAGTAGTTAGGTGCTGAAGCTTGTTGGTTGGACAAGTGAATGTGGAATACAGTGTTAGTTGATTTACCTCTTGTACTGTCTGGTTGCTGTTGACCATGTCCCTTGACCTGGCAGATAATAGGAATTTCATTCTGTTCCCCTATACTGACCTGTTCTTTAAAGAGTAGTAAATGCAACTGATAATCAATTGTGTGGGGTCTCCTCCAAAGCTGATTGTTTGCTTCAGAATGCAGGAATCTGATTATGACCTGAAAAAGTCAGCTATGCTTTGGTGACTCTGCTTGCCTCTGCTGTCTTGAGTTTCCAACTTTTACCTTCTTTTGAGAGGTTTCCAATTTCCTATTTGATCCTGTCCCAATGGTGGTTTACATGGTGTTTTTATAGCAAACAAAAAATGTTCTATAAATTACTTTGATCACTTAGGTACACAATTGAAAAGCCACAAATATACAACATATTTGAATGCATTATGGGGAAGGCAATATGTGCCTGGCAACTGCTGTGTTCTGGCACAGCATTTCAGTGTTCACCTTTCACCTTAGCTGTGGGAACAAGTGAACAAGCTCATGCATCTGAAACTGAGACCTCTGCCCAGAGTGGGCTATCACTAGGTGTATGCAGCCCATAGTCAGAGCTAGCCAACCTGCTGTGTTCTCTTTTGTGTGCTCAGGTTCTGAAAGTTGCAATTCTAGCTGAGAAGTATGCAGTGGATTACACCTGGTATGTGGACACAATCCTGAATCTGATTCGCATTGCTGGTGATTATGTCAGTGAAGAAGTGTGGTATCGAGTTATTCAGATTGTCATCAACAGGGATGATGTGCAAGGGTATGCAGCCAAGACTGTTTTTGAGGTGAGAATAACTGTTTTCAATTCCCTTTCAAAATGAGCTAAGAATTAAGTAAGCACCACATGATGTAACAGGGGAAGCTTAAGGAGCTCTATCTGTCCTCAAAAGTCCACAGGACTGCTCAGTAGGCCTAACAGTGCTCTTAAGCAAGTAATACATTAGAGTCTTCTGTGAAATCGTACTACCCATCATGGTTTTCTCATAAGCTTTTTATAGGGCTTAGACCCATGATCTGCTCTTGCAGGAAACTAGATGAGAAAACCAGGAGTGGAAGTGGAAGATTTTTTTTTTTCTTAATACATTGCATGTCAATGACTATTAATGTGTTCTTACAGGCCCTTCAAGCTCCAGCATGCCACGAGAATCTTGTAAAAGTAGGTGGCTACATCTTGGGAGAATTTGGAAATCTGATAGCAGGTGATCCAAGATCAAGGTAAAACATCTTCTAAAATACTGAATTGAAGTAGTAATGCTTTCTGTAAAGAATTTCATGTTTAACATTCCTAACGGTAGTTAACAAATGATTCAGCTCTTGCTAATAATGCATTTATGAGGATTATTCTGTCTACAGAAACTGAACAAATTATTTTTCTTCCATCTTTTAAGTCCCCTCATCCAGTTCAACTTGCTACATTCCAAGTTTCATCTGTGTAGTGTTCCTACCCGAGCTCTGCTTCTGTCTACCTACATCAAGTTTGTGAACCTGTTTCCAGAAATCAAAACTACGATTCAAGATGTGCTGCGCAGTGACAGTCAGCTAAAAAATGCTGATGTTGAGCTGCAGCAGAGAGCTGTTGAGTATTTGAGGCTCAGTACTATTGCTAGTACTGATATATTGGTAGGTATAAAGCTTTATTTTCTTTATTATGCAGTACTCTTCTGTCAAAAAGTTTACTCCACTAAAACTTACCTGATTGCTCAGAAGTCTTCATGCAGAGTTAAAGATTACAGTGTGGGTACTGGTTCTTTTAGTCTCCATAATTCTGTTGTAGTCATCTTCAATTTAGAGCTGAATTCCAAGTTGGTATTACTGTAGTGGGACAAATGACCATTAAGACATGTTAATCTGGAGCTGAGAAGCTGGTGGATAATACAGGGTCCTACAGGATTTTTATATCAGAAGGTTGGTGCTTTCTTTTGAGGACTTGGTGGGCAGGAAAGGTGTAATTTTTTGTCTCTTGAAGTTCAGTGGTTTAACCTGGTGCTCTCAGGTCTGAGCAGAGCATGGCACATTTAGTTCTGGCATCTAATAAACGTTTAGGTCTAAGTAGAAACTTGAGTATTCTCTGTGGTTTAAGTCTAAGTCCGCCTGATTTAAGGACTGTTCGGTCTGCTATGACCTAATTATTTAAATTTTCTTTTTTAAATTTAATATCACTGTTTCAGAGAAGTGATATGCTCCTGTTCTCCTAACCAAGTGCTTTGGAAGGACTTCAGAAAGTTTTAAAGAATCTTTTCTTTTAAAAAAGCATTCAATGCCTCACTGCAATAAACTGCACAGTAATTTTCTGTGTGGGTAACTACTTCTGCTTTTGCTTTATGCAATCTATAAGAGTGTGTGTCTTCGAAGGCTCAGAAGATGGTTTGGCTTTTTCTCTAAGTTTAACTAACACATCTTTTTCTCTATGGTAAGGCTACAGTGTTGGAAGAAATGCCTCCCTTTCCAGAGAGGGAATCTTCTATTTTGGCTAAACTGAAGAAGAAGAAAGGCCCAGGCACAGTTACTGACCTGGAAGAGATCAAGAAGGAGAGGAGCTCTGATATGAACGGAAGTGCTGAACCTGCCTCTGTCAATGCCAGTGCTGTTGTGAGTTTAAAAGCTGTTACTTCATTAATTTAGATGGTGTGCAAGTGAGAAAAGGAGGGTTTCCAAAAAGGGGCTTTTTGGGGATTTAAAACTTTTCATGTGATACTTAAGATTTTGGATGTTTGCTATAAAGCAGCTATGAAGTACAGCTGCATTCCCCTCACTGCGTGCTTGGATGCAATTTTCCTTTGGAAATCTTATGTAAATGGGGACAAACTGCCTGCAGCCTAGAAAAAATCCCTTTTACATTGGTATTTGAAAAATATTGTTGTAAACTTTAGAAATGTTAATTTCCTTGTCAGTGAAACTGCACTGAGGGTGAGATTATAAAATTAATGTATTTAAAAGGAGTTAACTTGAATTTCAGAGTATCAACTGCTTTTCTGCTTTGTCTTATGTGTTATTTTGCATCTTGATTTGGATTATTGATTTTAAGATAAGTGGACAACACTTGACTTCACAGGGATGTCTTTAAATCAGTGCAAAGTTGTTACTGTTTATTTGACAGTACTATCTGAGTTCAGTTATGCTAGACAAGGCCACAGGGGTTTTTTTTCTGAGCTGAAACTTCTCATTTTATTGTCAATTAAAGCTGATAGGATATTTTTTTCCCCATAATGTAATACTTCTTTCTGGTTTTAATGCCTAGAATAACTTGTAATTACGTTTAAGATGTAGTAGAAGATTACCTAGAGGGGGAAATACTGTAGCACACTCCCTGCCCAGTTTGTTAAAGCATAGTACTTTACTGCTTAGTCACAGCAGTATATAAGAGTAGATACTCCAAATGGAACAGTTTTGACTGGACGGAAGTCTCTTGCCAGCAGAAAAGTTGCCAAATTTTCTTTGAATTCCAAATTGAGGTGACTGGCAGTTAATACTGTGTTGTGCTTTATGAGCTTCACTTTATGGGTTGCAACCATGTAACAAACTGCACAGTGTTTCCTTCGCCAGTGGCTTTATCTGGTTTAGATACCAAAAATGTTACAAATTTGAGGTCCAACCTTCGTTTATTTTTAGTAGTTCCTAATGATTGGCTTCTTAAAGTCTTACTCTGTCTCCATGCAGTATATGATAACTTTTAGTTGGCTTACACAGACAAGGTTTCAGATTCACCCAGATGCATCTCATGACTGATCCTCAGATTACCTGGCATATTGTGACTATTTTAATTAACAGTCTATGCTTTGTTCTTGCATGTGACTTCAGCACATATATGCAGCCTCTGTTGCATGATTCTGTGTCCTGGTTGCTTGATTTGCTCTATGTGAGGGGAAAAAAAAATTTAAACATCTTGCCTATTCCTCTAGTGTTTGCAGCTTGAACTGGCTACATGCTCTGCTTTTTTTGCTGGTTGGGTTTACATACTTTCTAAGGTTTGCAAGCTTCAAAAAGCCAGGATTAAACTGATAGTCAATTCTAAAGATTCTGTGATGACTTTGATTTAGGTTTGTGTAAAAGCCACTTCCTTTCTTGATGGATTCTTCATGAAAGAAAATCAACACATGTGAATCCTATTCCGTACAGTACTTAATTTCCATTGAAACTGAGGGGAAAATAGAAGGGGTAAAACTGTCATCTTTATCTTTCTTCTGCAGAATCAGATTCTAGACAAATGAATTTCAGTTTTGTTTTTGTTTAATGGTTAGATGGACATTTTCTTCAAAGGAGAAAAAGAAAACCACATCTGTAAACGACCATAAGTTGAAATTCAGTGTTGTAGCTGCATCTGTGGACCCTTTTACATCCATTCAAACCTTGATTTGGGGTGGGGAGAGGCACTTTGCCATAGCTTAGTTGTCTATTCAAACAAGACAGCTTTGTTGTAGTTTTGTTGCAGTGTAACACCAAAGTGTCTTGTCTTCCTTAGTCTACTCCTTCTCCATCGGCGGATCTGCTGGGTCTGGGTGCTGCCCCTGTCACCAATTCAGCTCCCCCACCTTCCTCTAGTGGTAGCCTGCTCGTGGATGTATTTTCAGATTCAGCTTCTGCAGTTGCACCTCTTGCTCCTGGTTCTGATGACAACTTTGCGAGGTAATTAAGTCACCCTGAAAGGAATTTGAAGGAGAACTTGTCTGTTAAAACAGGATTGAAGGAAAAACATACATAACTTTTGATTTTGTTCCAGCATATTGAGTGCATTCCTGGGTGGTAGTTTTGCAGCAAGAGAGGTGTTCCTGGACTCTCTGCTGGATGTGCTGTCGTTATTGAATATCTCTGTTAATGGAAAAACTGAGTCTGTTGTAATCAACCTGAGGATATATGCCACACTGTAGTGTCTGGTTTTCATGCTGGTTTTGCTTTGTTGAATTAAGCTGCTTATGCATCTCCATACATCTTGAAGTGGGGGTTATCTATCCTGATATGAATACATTTATTCTATTTTATTTTCATAAAGTATTCTTGTGTCTCTCCACTAATGGCAAGCTGATATTCAAACAGTGAGATGGATTGTATCCAGAGATACACTTCAGTTGTTCTGCTACTGTCTGTAAAAGGGGTGTAAAAAGGGAGATAAAGAACAAGTGGTTTTCGTTTTTTTTAAAGGGGATTTGATACTACAATTACATTAGCAAGTGTATTGTAGGTACAATGTGTTATTAACCCCATTAGTCTTAAAAGCCACTGTGGCTACTCTCAAACATTATTTGGCTAAAATTTTGGGAATAAATAGCATAAAATCTATGTCTTTAAAATCAGTTGTCTTTAAAATTAGTTGTCTAACTGGACAAGAACGTATTAGTGTTGTCAAGGACCAAATTTTGAATGTTGGCATAACAAATTTGCAATGCATCTTAATATAAAAGACATAATTAGGGAAACTGATCTGCCTGGATCGTTGACACTTTCATCAAAATTTTATATCAGGCAATGCATTGTTGCAAGTTTGCAGTGATTAATATTTGATCCTGTGTTTCTCTTGGAAGGTCAGAAGTGTTACTTGATCATACAACACAAAACTATGACTTTAGGAAGGCTCACAAACTTGTTCACTTCTTCTTGTAACCCTCTTAAAAAAAAAAAAGAACCAGTACTAGTAGCTTCATAAGCAAATGTTACCTAAAAAGAGTTTTCTCTTTCTGCAGAAGAAAGTGTAGCAATGCCCAACTCCTTGGTCTGTCTGTAGATGATGAAATGCTTCTCTAATGATACTGAGAAATTGCTTTTTACAGTCTCCTGCCTCTTTTTAATGCTTTTGTCACTTTTGTTTCTAATCTGTTACTTGGGTAAGTCATTCTCTGTGTGCCTGGGTACTCTTGGCTATGCTTCACACTTGCGTGTTTTTAGGAACTGATTGTGCCCCTGTGCTTAGAAGGGTCCTTAAGGTTGATGAGGCCTCTGCTTTTAAGTGTACCTTTGTAGTAGTTAATATGCAGCTACATTTATGATTTTGAACTTAAACACTTCTGCTGTCAAAATTAAACACCTAAAATGACTTGGTTCTGTAAGAGGTTTACATTTAAGCTACTGAACACTTTCAGCTGTCTCCTGTCTTCGTGAAGGATTGCTGTTTTCTAACAGTTGGGGTGGGATGGGGGAGAGAAGTGGGGGAAAACATTGCCTAATGCCTAAAACCTTTCTAGGTGTACTGAGCTAGGGCAGCTAATCAATTTCTCGTGCATTAAGCTCAGCAGTGCCGTTTTTGAGGAAGGAGGTAAAAGAAGTAACTAAGCTCTAAGCTGTCTTTACTAACTCCTGCTGTCTCTGTCGCTACTGCCTTTCTTCCTTTGTGCTGCCTGAACTAGCCCTGACCTGGCTTCATCTGAGGTAGTTTCTGAGGAACCAGCTGATACTGTGCATGATGCTGATGAGCTTTTTCACAAGTAAGCAATACTAAAACCTTGCAAGGCTGGGCAATTTCCAGAATATAGTTATAAAGCAAAACTATATTGTTCATTAATTTAATTACCAGCTAAACTAGAGAAACAGTACTGTCAGACTTGTGGCTAGAACACCTCTGTGGATGCTGTGGATTTTGTGACAGGCTCATGAATACACAGGTTAGAATTGCCTTTACAAGTCAGTGCTATCACACACTGCTCTAAAATGAGGTAATGCCAGTTGTATATTAAGATTTGCAACTATTTGGAAATAAAGAAGAAAATAGAGTACTTATCAAAAGTACTGATATTTGGGAGTGTGTTTTAAGTGCCTTGTATGAAAAAGGCAGATGTTTGCTGACCACCTCTTCTAATTTTAAGTGAAGAGTGATAGAACTATAATAACTCGAGAATGGGCTTCCTCTCTCAAAATGGAAAAAGTATCTTTTCAGTTGGCTTAGATGATACAGAAAGGGTAAAACAAGGAGTTTTTTTCTTTCAGGTTTAAACTGTCAAAGCCTCAGACTTTTCAATTCTGCACCAACCTAATGAGTTTCAGAAGTTCTCAAGACTAATAAGAAAAATCCTAATCTGTTGCGTGGTCCTTTATTAGACAGTGTGTGTGTATCTAGCATACTGTGGTTTCCTTCATAGTTTCTCAGACATCAAATAAAAATGTCAGCTCTCTTAGTGTCCTACAAGTGGTGGTTCTGGTTGTAAAATTGTGTTTTCTAACTGCAGTTTTCTGCAAAGGCCTCTCTCACAGATTGATGCATTCTAGGTTAACCGCAATCTTCATCCTCTCTGTAAACCCTGAATTTTGTGGTTCTAAATACTGTTTAATGTGGCTCGTTCTAAAACATCTTTTCCTTCTCTTCCCCTAGGTTTGTGTGTAAAAATAATGGAGTCTTATTTGAAAATCAGTTGCTACAAATCGGCTTGAAGTCTGAATTTCGACAGAACCTGGGTAAGATCTTCTGTGCCATGGTTGTCTGTCTGCATTATCAATCACTATGCCAGCATGATATTCCAGATAGGACTCCCTTTTCAGCTACTGAAGAGGGAAATAGCATTACATGCCTAAGCAGTTTTACACCTCCCACTGTTGTGCATCCCTGGCTTTTGTGGGGGCTCTTGTTTCCTTACATTTTTTGATTGTTTTGGTTGCTGAGATGAAATGTGAGTGGTAAGCTCCAGCACTCGAGCTCTCACGGCCTGGTTGTGTGGCTGGTGCAGCTAGGTTTATAAAGTACCCTTCTTCTCAATTTTTATATCTTGCATTATAGCTTACTGTGACAATATGAGACACAATGCATTTCAGATCAGATCTAACTGGTAAACATCTAGAAAAGAGATGGGAATTGAACGCAGGCCAGCAGTAGAATTGCTTGCTTCTCCCTTTCTGTAAAAATTGCTTGTTGTTCCCTTTCTTGGTGGCATAGTAGCTTCTTTACAGAAAAAGTAAAATTCTCCAGCAACTGAACGACTTCCACTGATTTTTTTAACTGCCTGTGTGACAGCTACTGTAGGAGAGATCTAATCTCTTGGTTAAATCACTGCATTTTGAACTGTGAATATCTTGGTGAGATAAACGATGTAAACTGTGTTTTGTTCTTAAAAGTGGTTTTAAAGAAAGGTAGAAAGACAATGTATTAGGGAATTGAAGCTCAAGTAGTTCAATATGATTACATGTACCTAAAAGTTCTGATGTCTCGTTCTTCTCTTTCTAGGACGTATGTTCATATTCTATGGTAATAAGACATCAACACAGTTCTTGAATTTTACTCCAACAGTAATCTGCTCAGATGACCTTCAGTCAAATATCCTTAAGTGTAGTGGCATGTGTCTGTTCTTCCTAGGATTTTGTGATTTATGCTGCACAAAATAATAATAAATCTGTTGGATCAAGTCACAGTGGCCTTCAACATGAAGAAATGAGAAACTTGCTGATAGCTCTCTAAAGTTCTTGTAGAAAGAACAAGTCTTTAACAGGGATGGAAGATTCTTTCCTTAAAGCTCTGGTTATAGACACAAATTTTAGTCCTGAAACAAGGAGAAATTAAGCTGAATATGTCATGGAACTCCACTGACATGAAGTAAGTAGCAGAGGTAGAGATGTGTCCTTCAAGTACTGCATTAGCAGATAACCTAAAACTTGACATGGAGATGGAATACATGTGCACCAAGATGATGGTACTTCAAAGTAAGCTCTTAATTCATGGCTGGTTCTTAATGCTGGGTATTGCAAATTTAGGATTTCTGGGAGATTAAGTTATCAGGTTTGTTTGACTCAAGGCATCTCTGTAATGTTCAAAATAGTCCTGTGGTTTTTATTGTGAATTCTCTGTGCTTTCACACCTTTTTGAGGGCATCTTTCTTTAAGAATATTCAGGTAACTGAGAATTTTTTGGTTTATTGTTTGTAGATGTGTCAGTATGAAAAAAACCAAAAACAAACAATGAATTAAAGAAATAAACCACTACAACTTCTTCTGTTGTACAAAAATTGAGCTTTAAATGTTCAGTAGTACATAGTAAATGAGTGAAAACGTGATGCTAATTACTCATACAGCTTACTGGAAGATTTGCATTTTTCTAAGTTATCACTTCAGTGATCTGTTTCCTTAACTACATTTTTACGCCTGAATCTCCAGACAAAACCTGTTGATCCCACAGTGGATGGAGGTGCACAGGTTCAGCAGGTTGTGAACATCGAATGTGTGTCAGACTTCATGGAAGCTCCGATCCTGAACATTCAGTTCAGGTAAAACAAAGGATTCAAATGTTAGTGAATTAATTAGATGAAAGATGTTAAATCTGGTGTGGTCCTGAAATGTAGAATATGGACACACAAAGCTCTCTTGGGCGGACAACTTGAAAATTTGATCTAACTAAGGTTTAAGCTGCTAGGGAGACTCCATTTGGAACAAGGTGGTTTAAAAAACCTAACCAAACCAAACAGTCAAGGAGCAGCTACTGATAAAATGTCTCCATGACTTCTCTTCCTGCTATCTGTACAAAACAGTAGTCTTCCTGTTTGATTAAGAAATCTTGACAGGAATATACGCAGTAACTTCTCCCTTCTGGAAACCAAGAACATTTCTGCAAATAACTTGGCCTGGAAGTGTATGCAACCAAAAATAGAATCTTGTTCCGTCCACTCAACGTCAGCGCAGCTTTACAAAATCCTGATTCCTGGGTACATGCTGTTATTCTAGTCTAAACTGGTTTTTATTGGTATGTTTTCACAGCGATATTTTTTCGCCCCTTTGGGTGCTATCTAGAGGATAAACCTATGCTAGAACTGAGACAACCTTATTAGAAGTTCTGCCAATTCATGTGCCATCCAAACAGAGAAAATAAATTTATTTACCAGTGGATTGAAACTATATGTTAGAAATGTCATCTGCAGTTGATGGATTTTAATCATAAATAGTTCCTCAGTTGCTTGGTTGAATTATGCTGAGACCCTGCTAAGGCTGCCACACGCACTGTGTTCTGTCTGTTTCATCTGCAGGTACGGCGGAACATTTCAAAATCTTTCAGTAAAATTACCCATCACACTGAATAAATTTTTCCAGCCAACAGAGATGTCTTCTCAAGACTTTTTTCAGCGTTGGAAGCAGCTGAGCAAGTAAGACTTTGTACTTGGGCTTGGGGCTCTTGTGGTGGGCAAGGGAAGAGAAAGGTGAATTGTGAATGTAGCTGGTGCAGTGCCTCATCCCATACCAAGTCCTGTAAGCCACGAGCTCTCCCAATAGAATTAATTGCTCTTGGAAATGCTGTTCGTAATACAGGTGCTTATCTTGCCTTGTCTTGCAGTCCAAAACAAGAAGTACAGAATATCTTTAAAGCAAAGCACCCGATGGATGCAGAGATCACGAAAGCAAAGGTGGGTGGTAACGTGGTATTTTTAATTCACAGTGTACAGGGTAGTGGCAGGTCATGTTTTAACCCCAGCTGGCAACTAAGCACCACTCAGCCATTTGCTGTGTCCTCTCCCAACTCCTAGTGCACTTCCAGCCTCTTTGCTGGTGGGGTGAGGAGCAGAAAAGGACCTTGGCTCTGTAACCGCTGCTCAGTGATAGCTAAAACATCCCTGTGGTATCAACAGTGTTTTCAGGAGAAATCTGAAGCACAGCCCAATACCATCTACTAAGAAGAAAACTAACTCTATTCCAGCCAAAATTAGCACATGGTATAAGCAAACGTTGTGCATTTTTGTTCATATGGCAGTTGCATCATCCAGCAAAAGTGTGAGTCCATGTTGTGTGATAGATTGTGGCAGTACCAACTTGAATGGACAGTTTCTAGCTCTGGATTGAATTAGGTACAGTCTGCAATAGCAGCTGGAGACTTGAAGCTGTTTAAGAAAGCACCAATTCACTGCATAAAACTGAATTGGAAGATAGTTCAAGCCTTAATTTATATTCAAGGTACTAGTTAGAAAAGTGACTTTTCATAGAACGGGCTGCCTTAGGCAATACGGAAGTGGACTGTGTAAGACAGGAATGGCTGTATCAAAACCAGGGGAGACTGGTGTTAAATCTTAACTTGCTTCTCATTTGCTTCTCATTTCTCATTTGCAAGAAGAACCTTATTTACAGGAACAGCTCATTATCAGGGTCACCCTTCAAAAACTTATGGTAGTGAATTTGTCTTGAACACTTAAAAATCAGTTTCCTCCTTGTTTTGCTATTTGGTGGTGACTGTTTGGGTATACTTGGTATTTGTGTCTTCCTCTCCCCACATTTAAATCTTCTGGGTTTCTTGCATAGATAATTGGCTTTGGATCAGCCCTGCTTGAGGAGGTAGATCCCAATCCTGCTAACTTTGTTGGTGCTGGTATCATACACACAAAAACTACTCAGATTGGATGCTTGCTGCGCCTTGAACCCAACCTCCAGGCACAGGTATCTGCGTAACTATCTCCAGCTTACATACCAGTTCTCATTTGAAGTAAATATCTGTGTCTATCTGAAGCTCCTTAAGATACTTAAAAATCGCTATTGCAGTAGCTGCTTATGACTGCAGATTCCAACAAGAAATTAGATTGTAGCAGCTGGCCCTGCACAGTTGGGTGAGCTGCTTCTTCAGAGCAATTCTCTTTCCTCTTGGAGGAGATCATTGTAGTATTCCAGACTGTCTTGTGCACTTTGAATCAGATTAAGTATGCTTCCTCTTGCTATTTTAAATGAGTAAAAGAGTAATTGCCTAATAGAGAAACGCATAAACAAATGAGTACAATGTTAAGAATATTTTTACTAAAGCTTTTTTGATAGAGGTGTTATCAAAGTTAATTAAGGATTGAAAATAAGGTTTGGGAATTAAGTCTTCTGTTTCCTGAAGAAGTGGTTGTACAGGGTCTTTAGACTTCTCCACAGCTTTTGCTCCTCTTTAACAAAAATTCTGGATGACACCTGTCTGTTAAAGCCAAAAAAATACTTGAATAACAGTAATTCTCAGCAAGGGTTTGAAGATAGTTTTGGTTCAGCCAGTGGTTTGAAAAGCTGTATTACTTGGTGGCTGGCTACTTTTGAATGTTTTAATTTGGGGTCTTTTTCCTACCAAAGCTTACAAAGCAAGTAAGAGGTAACTGTTAGTCTTCTCTGATGAGTGTGCATTCATCTAATGCCAAACTGTGTTTAAAAAGCAATATTTTATGTTCTTTTTCAGATGTATAGGCTCACACTACGAACAAGTAAAGAAGCTGTATCTCAGAGATTATGTGAATTGCTGTCAGAACAGTTTTAATATTAACCATGTCAGTTTTGGTTTTTCCACTTATATCACTGTCATCATACTGCAAATAAATGTCTTGTACATCACTGTCTGAGTACTGCAATGTTAACCAATACCAGCTCCCTGCCTTAATAGGACTTGACCCTTGTTTGAAATTAAGACTATAAATTGTACAGTACAGGGAAGTGACTTTTCCATTAAAAATGGCTTTTAGTGTGTTACACAAAGGGTGGGAGGGCTGTCTTTTGCTCCTTTTTTTTGCAGAGGTCAGGCTTTTAAACTTGTTGAAGAGAAATTGTTTTAGGTGTGGCAATCAAGGAATTCATCAGGAATTCATTTTGAGCAGAAGCTCAAAAACCTTCTGCTTCAGTACCTTTAAGAGATACTTCCTCTGCTCTGAGCTAAAAGAAACCAATATACTACTGCTCAGGAAGGGTAATGCCAATGTTAATGTAGAGTCAAAACTTTGTAAAGTTGAACATTGCCACGAGTTGTCTCCTGGATGGGAAGACAGATTTGAAGATGTGTTTGAATCTGATTAAAGTGAACATTTATGTTGTGTCGCCATTGTATTTGAAAAATGCCACCGGACCAGAGTCTTAAAATTATTAATCTTGTAATATTTTACATTTTCATGTTTTCTGATCTTTGGATTGATCACAAAATCTATTCTTAATCCTTCTGCTTATCTCCATTAGTGAGGTGAGCTTCTCTGGTAGGGGGTGAATGAGTATATACTTGTTTGTTGTTACTCAGTGAAGTTAAATATTCTGTTCTATGTTTTTTCTGTTTGCCATCAGACTTCACAAGTAATATAGTCCTAATGATGTGATACAATTAACTGCAGTCTAGTATTGTATAAAAAAAGTGGGAAGAAATGGGCCCTTGAAGGGCTGTAAGGCATGCACTCCTAGGTGAAAATGTAATTTTAATCAATATTTTTTCCCCAGTGTACATTAATGTTCAAACTCAATAACTGATACCTAAGCAGTTTCCTTCCTGTCAGTGGTAAATATGTCCAACATGGCGTAGAAAACTTCTGTTGAAACTGAAAGTAGAATACCCAAAAATGTTCAGCTTTTCCAGTGGTTTTTACAGCCAAAGGCTTTGTACCTTGTTTCACATCAGCAGACTCTTTGCAGCCTCTCTGCAGAAGTCAGTGGACAGAAATTTGGCTCACACTCCTCAAGCCTTGAGGTGCAACAGAAGCTGCTAAACCAAAGCAGGTGAAGTGGCCCAGTTAGAAACCCTGGGCTGGTGTCAGCGTGAGCTACAGATCATGGTGAACAAAATCAGCTCCTGCTGACAGGAGAAGTGAACCTCAGGTCAAGATTTCCTCAAGGTCATTGAAGGGAAGCCTGGGACTGGCGTGTCATAACACATACAGACAAGTGTGCCCAGGAAATGGAGGTGTTGAGTCATGGTGGTGACCCTGAAAATACATCTAAATGAGGCTGCTGTCATGCTGCCCAGTGCTCAGCAGGGAACAGGATTCTCCATGACTGAGTGTGCCTTGCTTTTTGTCTTCAGTGCTTTGAGTTTAAGTGATGGAACTGGGAGATTATAACTTGGTTTGGCTGAATGCTCCTGATCGTACTTGAGTAAAAGAGAAAAATGAGGAACAAAGGTTTGGCTGTGATGTGTGGATTTGGGGGGATTTGTTTTGTTTTTCCAGAAATGGAAACTGGTAACTATGGATATTAAGGCTGAAAATTGGCCTGAAGGCCTGGTCTTTCTGCAAAAGTTCTCTTAAACAATTGGTCCCTTTAAGGCCTTTCACATTCTTTATACTTAAGACTCTTTGATCATAAATACTGTCATTGAAAAAAACTTTGTGAGAAGTTCCTGCAGTCAGGTTGGGCACTTGGCAAATACTAATGGAATAGTTTTTGTTTTGGCCTCTCAATGCTCCATGTGTCATTATTAGTCCTGTTGCATTAACCATGCTCTTGGCTGCTTTGTTAAAAATCTGATATGCTGAACTAAAGGGAGTCTTAACAAAGACAGAGGAGGAGCTTCTCTTTCGTATTTTCCAAATCCTGTTGTATATCTGTCCCCCTGAAAAATGTTCTGTGCCCTCATTAAAGGACACCTTGAGACACTGCACTACTTTATTTCACTTTGCTTTGGTTCAAGCTGTGCTAAAATGTGCATTAAAATGTGGGAAAGAGGGGGGGGTAAGGGAAAGTGTCTTTTCAGTGGTGACTGTGTTAAGCTTATGACTGTTCACTCTTTGTATTAAATGTCAGCTCAATGAAGCCATGAGCAGAAAAGTGAACAAATTGAAGACAAATACTTGATTTCTTTTTTTTTTTTGTGAATGATGGTTAACTTACCAGTGATGTATCCTGTCAAGCAGACAAAGTAATTTCTGCAGTAAACAGTGTTATTGTTTTTAAGTGCAGTATTTTCAGGCATTGACATGTGAAAATAACTGAATAGCAAAACAGGTAGCATATGTTCATTCTTGACCTACACTCCAGTATGTAACATTTATGGTGATTGTCTTATTTGTATAAAACAAAGTTCTGTCAAATTAAGTGGAGAATTTTCATATAGAAGACTATATATTAGACTATATTCATCAGAAGAACGTATTAAGATTAAATAAATGATTAGAACAGTGGTCAAACTGTCCTTTTTTTGTCTTGGGGCATAAAGGTGTAAAAAATGTTCTCATGGAATGGTTGTTGTGGAACACAATTGCTGTGATTCTTTAATGAGAAGTACTGGTGGGTTCTGTTCACTGGAGTCTTACCTGGTCTACAGATCTCTGCTCCCCCAGTGAGTGAGTTTGATTTTGTTCTTGTTTGGTCACAAGTTATAAATACTCTATTTTTAAAAAGCCCCAGATGTAAAATCTTTCTCCCTCGAGTGTTTAACAACAGTAAGTACATGAGCAGTACCTGCTGCAGTAAAGTGCTGTAACAGTGGGGTATGGTTGAAGCTAAGGAGAAGACTCCAGTATTGCATGCAAGGTTGATGTCACGGTACAAGAGTATCTAAACTGCTGAGTAATCTCATTTAAGCTTTAAATATATGCTTCACTTTCTTTTACACTTGCTAAAAGGGAAAAAAGGGCACTCTGAGCATCTTTGCAATCATACAGCTTTTTCGTAAATGACTTGCAAACAAAATAATGATTTTTCTAGAGTGGCAGCAAGTAGAAATGGTTTGTGAGTGAACCACTTGTGTCCTGTTACATGCATGTGGGCTTTAATTTCTTGCAGGGAAACGCCCTCAACTTCCTCCTTGATCCCAAAACTGCTACATGTATGTGCTAGTTATGTTTCTAGAAATGTCCCACCCAAGGGTGCTTGTGGAAACCTCACAATTCACTTTTGGCTCATGTAGCACCTTGCTTTCCAACCCAGTGTATGGATGGTGAACAAAAGTGTTACAACCACCTTCAAAGGAAAGGGAGCAGGTTAGTTCCCTTTTCCCACTCGAATAGTGGGCTCTACCACAGGTCCAAACTTGACTGTAGTGAACCTAATAGACTATTTTCATTTAAAATAATTGTTCAAATAATGAGAAAAGTTAGCAAATTCAATTTCTTCTACTTTATTTGAACATTGAATTTCTGTTACTGCACAGTGCATGGGCCAGGTTTTAGCCTCTGGTTAAATAAACCCCACTGAGGCAAGGCTAGACAGTTTCTGACATGGTCATTCCTCCGGATCCCACCCTATGCCCATTCTTTCCTTCCTTCTCTGCAGCCCACCCTGCTCCTGATCAAGAATAATTTATCTGGTAACTGCGTTGATAGTCCCGGCAGCTGCTCAGGCAGCCTGACTGGAAGGCTGTCCTGTGCAATCAGTACAAGAGAACCCAGCAAAGAGCACTCACTGGGGAAGGATTAACTTGTGATCAGTGTTTAATTGCAAAAAATTTTATCTGAGGCCATCAGGTCTGGCTAGTGTGTGCAACTGTCAAAGTTACAAACACAGCCCCTAAATGCAATTATTTCTGTAGTGAGCCTTTTTCCAGGGTTGTCTGGGTCTTGGCATGGTAGTTGGAGTTCTTTCTTAAGTAGTTCAAGTGGCCTACAGCAGCCGCATAGTGTGGTGATTGTCATCTTCTCAACATCCAGCCTGTGTGGAAGAGAGGGAGTTGGCATTTGTTTACAGCATTTTAGGCTCACAGCTTTTCAAGTATGTGAACTTTTTTTTTCTCTGTGGTGGGAGGTTTAGAGGAAAGAGCATAGCCCTCAGTTGAGTGGTTCTGTCAGCTACAGAACTACAATCAGTGCAGGACATGACTATTTTAAGTTCTCAGGATGCAGAAACTCAGGTGCACTGAGCTGCTGCCTTCCTTTTTAGAACAGGATGGACTCAATGATCCTTGTGGGTCCTTTCCAACGTGGGACAGTCTGTGATTCTCTAATCTCATCATCTGTTAGGCCTCAGATCTCATTGGAAAATTAACAGAATTTGATTTCCCTGTTCTCGCTTTGCCGTTCTGAATATTTGTAAAGTAACTATGGATTAAATTTGTTAAAGCTATGCACTAGACTACTTACAGTTTGCAAAAGGACTCTTGTAGATGCTAAATTGTGTGTGTTCCTTTTGCAGTGCATGGAGGAAGGAAAACCCCTTTCTCTCTCTGAACAGTTAGTGCTGGAATCTAAGGTGGTGGCTGCATGATGTCAGTTCTGGGCTAGGAGGTCAGCTAACAAAGTAGAAGACTTGTACATAATTGCTGAATTCACAGTAACAGAGCACAGGTAGGTGAAGTGAGAGCTTGAATAGGCAGGTAAGGATTTGAGTCTGTCCTTATAGTACTGCAGTTCTTATGCTGTTGATTCCTGACCGTGTTCAGCCTCCTGATGGACTTGGTTCTGCCTTTCTCTTTGTCAGTGGGAAGCTGTATAGCATACAGGCCAGAACCAGGGTATGGGAACAGGAGAGTTAAAAAATATTTTTTTAAAAATCTCTTCTGAAGAGGAGAAAAGTGTTCTTGGTTTCAGTTAAAACTGGGTTTTAACCACAACTTTCCTAGTAACTGTGACAAACCTTAACTCCAAAATTCTTCATCCACGCATAACAGTTTCCAAAATGCTGCGGGACACCTGAATGGGCTTTGAAGGAGACAGCTTTTAGCTTAAGGATTAATTTAAATTTGTTCCTGCAAAAGCAAAACCCTTCATTGCTTTCCATTTTTCCATTCTTGAACATTGTATGTGCTTGGATTGCTGGGAATGTAAGTTTTATTTTTTTACCCCAATAACTGAGAACTCTTAATACTGTTGCAATGTTTACTTGTATTGAAGCCTTGATTTCCTGTCAAATTCTCCTAATGGGCAGCAGAACTGCATAGGCTCAGACAGCACCCTTGTAATTATAAAATACACCTGAATTACACTATTAGGAGAATATTATGAGACAGCTGAAATGACATTACTTACCTTAGATGAAATTTTTTACTTTACTGTCTTAGCTATTTAAGAACAGATATTTGTAGTCTAAACTACCTTTTCAAAAAGCAAACAAACAAAACCAAAACCCCAACCATCAATACAACAAAAAAGCCCTCCAAATTTGCAGAATTGATGTCTGGCTTTTTTTAAAACAAAATCTTAAGGAAGTGAGATGATCTTCTTTGATTAGATGTAAATCCCCCTGTAATAAATGACCTTATTGTTTCTATTAGCTGGTTTATACAGCAACATTGTATATTGCTGGGTGGATTCTAACCACAGTTTCCTCCCTGTGTGAAGGAGCAGTAGTTCGTGAATATCCCTACTCACAGATGACCAAATAAGAACAACAACTTTAATACTCTGCAGTCTCAGTTATACTTACTTTGTTGAAGATGGACATGACCCTTCACATCGGCTCAAAGTGACGTTTATGGAACAGCCTTTGTAAGTTATTTCTTCTTCATATTCAACTTCTGTACAATGCTCTGTCAAATGTAAAAAGCAAAAAAAAAATCTACTATAATTCATCTTGGTCTTCTTGAGTGACCTTTTTTAGATGCCAAAAGCCTCCATACTTGGTTTCATGGAAATCCATTCTTATTGCAAGAGATAATTAACAAGTCACAAGTGAGTAACACAGCAAGAAAAGGTTTTAAAGTTGCAGGATAGGCTTGTCTTGAAGGACAGCAAAAGAAAAGAATGAAGTTCTTTTTTAAGAACATAGAAGTTGCTGGAATGAAAAATGAACAAAAAAAAGAATATAGTGCAGATTCAATCCAGCACGGAAAAACTAATCCTCTGCTGAGAACACAAAGATGCAAAGAGGACAAGCAGTTGGCTCATTCTGGTATTATTTCTGGTTCATAGACTTTACCTATTTGAAAATTGCTTAATTTACTCATTTTAAGGTTATATCTCTTTATAGGAAGCCAGAAGTTTACAGCTCGCCTTACTAGGGAGAATATATAATGCTACATGTTAGGTAACAATTATATGTGTCAGCGTTACATTTTCTCCTGCCTTGAAGCACCACTCTAAGCACTTTATGAAGCAGAAAGCTGACTGAAAATGCAGGTTCTCCAAGGAGTTGAAAGATAAGAGTTTGAAGTTTATAGTAAGAACAAAGATGTTGAAAACTGTGAAAGCAATTCATGCACAGCTCACACCTCATCCTGCACAATAATATTTTAAGCATAATCTGGTTCTCTGCTGAAAGAAAGGTTATAGATTATTAAGTATTATTGCAGGAGAGGCTTGGTTAATGCTGTACTATGACTGGGATTTTCTTACTGGGAAATAAGACAACTGTAAACTGGGCAGTAGACTAAGATGCTATATCTGTATCTCATGAACACAGCACTAGGAGCTATGCTTAAGTAAAAGTATTTAACTTTTTTTACCTAACAAATAGGTAAAGTCTAATATTGTGCCAGGCTGAAAAAGTATCAGAGTTGCTTAGTTCAGGGCTGGAAAGTACAGAGAAAGGAGAACTTGTCCACAGCTTTCTGAACTTCTGACATAAATGGTTACCTTTTAACTGCAAGGAACAAACCCAGTACTGCTGTGGTTGGGAAGGTAATGTCCACTTCTTTTAGGAAAAGAATGAGAACAAAAGTAGGTCCCCAAAATATAACTTGTACTGGGAGAAATCTTTTCTTCCACTTGTGAGAATTCCTACTTGGATCCCCATTCTGTGAGGTGAATATTAGGAGGATAAAGGGAAAGCAGGGTCAAAGGAAGTGTGTTAGTAGAAAGAATCCTGCCTCCTTGGGTCAAACTGTCATTTCTCAATGCTCATGCAGTCAATTTGAGGCTCCTTCCTGCTAAAACTGAAACCAGCCTCTTTGGTAGTACAGCACCTGTGTGACAGCAGGACAGAAGGCAGACACTTTGCATTCAGTTGTTTGCTCTGCAGGGAGGTAATTCTGCCATGCCTGGTGGCTGAGCTGCCTGACCTGGCCAAGCTGGACTCTGCTCAAAAGGTTAACAGTGAAAATCGAGATGAAAGGCTCAGCTACAGGTGACTGTATCCTGTAGTGTAGATCCTCAAGTACAACAGTTCCATTTAAAACCAGTAGGCAGATGTTGTTTTGTATGCCCCTCTCTACATGAGAGGGTGTAGAAATTATAGAATGCAGTATTTATTAAGCCAAAATTAATCAGGTGGTTAATTATGCACAGGAGCCAAAAAACATCTCTGTATCTTGAAAACTCTGAAAACAGTACCTTGCAGAAGAGATACCAAAAATGTTCAAGTGTACTGAGCTAACAGGAAGACTGCAGGGTAATGAAGGAATAGCCTGTCAAAATAAGAGATTTCTTACACTGCTTTTTAAGATTACAGAATAAAAGATTTGTGGCTCTCCTGAAGTGCATCCTGTCAGACTCTTTAACTCACACTTCTTAGTGTTTAAAACATTGAATAGCAGGGGACCTGGCGGTATGAAACCCAGACGCCAGACAACTGCTTTACAAAAAGTAACTGCAGAAAGGCAAAAAGAAAAGATGGAGCCAAGGGGTCCAAACAGTATCACAGCCAAAGAACAGGTAAAGAAAAAATTCAGTCATGAAAAACAAAAGGCATTAAAAGCAAAGCCGTGATACAGGAAATGATGTGGGGATACATTACCGTGTGGTACTGTTAATGGCACAACAGAGGACAGAGATGTTGAAAATCCAGAGGTGAGAGGAGGAGAGGATGTCGTATGGGCAGTGGTCAGTGTTGTTGTTTGCAGGGAACTCCTTTCAAATGACTCTGTAGAAGCTGTAGTGATAACATGGGGAGCGAAGGTAATGGTTGTAGATAAAACAGTTGGGATCAACTGTGGACTGGACTGGGCGGAGATACTGGTAGGGACAGGTAATGAAGATGTTTTGCCATATGGAGATGATGTGGTGTTTTGGAAGTAAGAATGAGTAGTGCTCTCAGAAGACATTGATGTGGAACTAGTGAGGGGAGTAGGCACAGACATTCTGCTGACAGTTGGGGCCAAAGCTGAGGAGAATGGAGATGTGGCAGTGGACGGCAGCCGAGTGCTGAGGGGGCTGCTGGGGGCAGGTGGAGAGCTGGGATTGGGAGAGGTTGTTTCCAGAGGGACTTCTGTGCTGCTTGGTGGGCTGGAACCTGTGGAGACAGAGGCCTTGGAGGTGCTGCTGATGGAGGTGGTGGCTGTGGTCTTCTCTGTGGTCACAGGTGGCACAATGTGTGGCACGGTCAGTATTTTATGGGTGAAGGCTGTCAGGAGAGAAGCACAAGTGAGTTGTGGATGAGGACAAGGGTGGGAAGGCCAAGGAGGTGGACACAAGCCTTGGTCTAAGTAGTTGTGCAAGAAAGTCAGGCCATGTTGCAGTGTGTTTCTGTGGGAAAGAGTGAGCATTGGATGTGTGGCTCCTTCCCTCAGCCTTGGCAGCTTGCTTAGACCCAGTCAGGGCCAATGTTTGCCAGGAAGTGGCAGTGTGAGGTGAACTTGTTGGGATGCAAAATGCCCTCCTGGCCACTCACTCATTTGCCCTCCTTTGGTAAGGAGAGAGAAATGGAAAAAGGAAAAATAGCTACATGTGTCTGGATGAAGATTGCTTTCAGACCTAAAGAAATTAAAGGAAAAGCAAACCAAGATCTACTCCTGAGATGAAAAGTGAGTCCACTGACCGTTGTCCAATGCCCATCCAGTCTCCAAGCAATTGCAGCTTGGGAAAAACTGCCATGCTCTCACACTGTACAAGTCATCACTGTTCATCATGTGGAAGTTCTTTACACTGTGGCAGAGCACTGGCTCCATTGGGAGGCTGTGGAATTTTTCTACTTGGAGAGATTCAAAACCTACCAGCTCTCTGTCACCTGCTCTCAGTGACCCTGCCTTGGGATGGGTGTTGGGCAGGATGATGCCCAGACATACCTTTCAACCATAACAATTCTGAGAAGAGCAAGTGCATAGGAGTGGGTCTTACCAGGCTGTGAGGAGCTGAGCCATGTTGAGGACACAGCTGAGGAGGGAGAAGAAGCAGGAGATGGCAGCGTGCTGGTTTTGGCTGTGGTGGGTGCAGAGGACTCTGTTACAGGAGACTCCTTTGGAGCACTTGTTGCTGGGGAAGAGGGCTTGGCCCTCAGGGTTGTAGGTGTAGGCCTGGGGCTGCTGCTTGGAGCTGCTGTGGAGGAGAGTGTGGAAGTGGTGGCAGTGGATGGCAGCCAAGTGCTGAGGGGGCTGCTGGGGGCAGGTGGAGAGCTGGGACTGGGAGAGGTTGTTTCCAGAGGGACTTCTGTGCTGCTTGGTGGGCTGGAACCTGTGGAGACAGATGTCTTGGAGGTGCTGCTGATGGAGGTGGTGGCTGTGGTCTTGTGTGTGGTCACAGGTGGCACAATGTGTGGCACAGTTGACTTTTCATGGGTGAAGGCTGCAAAGAGGAAAGCACAGGTCAGTTGAGGATGAGGAGAAGAAAACAAAGAAATGTACATGCTCAGAAGCCTCATATTTGGGATATAAGCAAGAACAGCAATGCTGTGCTGCAGTGAGTGCTCCTGGGAAAAATGGAATACTCTGTACTGTCAGTCCTGTCCACCAGCTGCTGTCTGGATTCTCTCACAAAAAAGGAGAAAATGGATACAGTGCCTTCTAACCAGCAAGATGCCACTGTCCGTTCCTGGAACAGGACCCTTTCTGGATATGCATGTGTCCCTTCAAGTAAAAGGCAGGGCTTAATATTGGATCCCACTGAGTCTCGCAGGCTAGACTCCATGGGAGAGAGCAGTGCATGGGGCCATAAAAAAGTGACACCATACTCTGGGAACTCACAGCCAGCCTGCTTCAGATCACAGACACCGGACTGATAAAATCTGCTCATACCTGTGAGAATCCTAGTGTCAACACAGACAAGGAACAAAAACAAGCCAGAGGGAAATCTGCACCTGTCTGAAGGAGGTAGTTGTTGTAAAGATAGAGTTCTAACTATAGGTAGCCAATGAGTTTGAAATGTAGTAAGTTAGGAACCAGTGGACATGCAGTATGCATGTTACAAAATAGTATAAAAGAAGCTCTGTAGTAATAAAGTCAGCTCTTTTCTCTCCATGGACTGAGTTGTGTTGTCTATATATATTTGTTGCAACCATCTCGACAGCATCACCGTACCACTGTGCCAATGCAGAAGGAAGGGAGAATGAGGAGCAAATCCTAAAACAACTGCACAAGTGACCTGAGAGGCTGGACATGCTGAAAGGGAAAGGGAGAGCAGGAGGAAATAGCAGGATGAGTAGGAGGGAGACTTACCAGGCTGTGAGGAGCTGAGCCATGTTGAAGACACAGTTGAGGAGGGAGAAGAAGCAGGAGATGGCAGCGTGCTGGTTTTGGCTGTGGTGGGTGCAGAGGACTCTGTTACAGGAGATTCCTTTGGAGCACTTGTTGCTGGGGAAGAGGGCTTGGGCCTCAGGGTTGTAGGTGTAGGCCTGGGGCTGCTGCTTGGAGCTGCTGTGGAGGAGAGTGTGGAAGTGGTGGCAGTGGATGGCAGCCAAGTGCTAAGGGGGCTGCTGGGGGCAGGTGGAGAGCTGGGATTGGGAGAGGTTGTTTCCAGAGGGACTCCTGTGCTGCTTGGTGGGCTGGAACCTGTGGAGACAGATGTCTTGGAGGTGCTGCTGATGGAGGTGGTGGCCATTGTCTTGTGTGTGGTCACAGGTGGCACAATGTGTGGCACAGCTGACTGTTCACGGGTGAAGGCTGCCAGGAGGGAAACAGAGGTCAGTAGAGGATGAGGAGAAGGAGAGTATGAAATGGAGGTGGCCAGAGGCCTCAGAGTGGCGATACAAACTACAAGCGAATCCCTGTGTTGCACTGAGTATTCCTGGGGAAAAGGGAGAACTGAGAATGTGGTTCCTGTCCAACAGCTGCTGTCTCCTTTCTCTCCTAAAATGGGGAAAAACTGATACTCTGTGCATTATAAAAGGTAGGATCCTCGCTACCTGTTCCTAGAAGAGGACCTCATAGAGAAGTGCATGTCTCTGTTCAAGGACAGGGCGGAGCTTAAGGTCCATCCCCTCTTAGATGGGCAGGCCTGGCTCCACAGGAGAGACCAGTGCCCAAGGCCATAAAAAATAAGGCCATACGCTGTGCCAACGCAGAAGCAAGGGGGAATGAGGAGCAGAAACTAAAACAACTCTCCAAGCAACCTGTGTGGCTGGAAAGGAAGAAGGGAAAAGGGAAAGATGGGTGAAGTAGCAGGATGGGTAGAAGGGAGATTTACCAGGCTGTGAGGAGCTGAGCCATGTTGAGGACACAGTTGAGGAAGGAGAAGAAGCAGGAGATGGCAGCGTGCTGGTTTTGGCTGTGGTGGGTGCAGAGGACTCTGTTACAGGAGACTCCTTTGGAGCACTTGTTGTTGGGGAAGAGGGCTTGGGCCTCAGGGTTGTAGGTGTAGGCCTGGGGCTGCTGCTTGGAGCTGCTGTGGAGGAGAGTGTGGAAGTGGTGGCAGTGGATGGCAGCCGAGTGCTAAGGGGGCTGCTGGGGGCAGGTGGAGAGCTGGGACTGGGAGAGGTTGTTTCCAGAGGGACTCCTGTGCTGCTTGGTGGGCTGGGCCCAGTGGAGACAGATGTCTTGGAGGTGCTGCTGATGGAGGTGGTGGCTGTGGTCTTGTGTGTGGTCACAGGTGGCACAATGTGTGGCACAGTTGACTTTTCATGGGTGAAGGCTGCAAAGAGGAAAGAACAAGTGAGTTGAGGATGAGGACAAGAAGAGTATAAAATGGAGGTGGCCAGAGGCCTCAGATTGGGGATACAAACTACAAGGGAATCCCTGTGCTGCACTGAGTACTTCTGGGGAAAAGGGGTGCTGGGACTATAGTTCCTGTCCAACAGCTACTCTTTGATATCTATCCAAAACTAGGAGGAATCATATATGGCAGCTTTTAGTAGGTAAGATCCTTGCTACCTCTTCCTAGAGGAGGACTCTTGCCTGGAAGTGAATGTCTCTATTCGATGACTAAGCAGTGCTTAAGGTTCAGTTCCCTCTGAGATGGGCAGGCCAGGCTTGATGGGAGAGAGCAGTGCCCCAGAGCCATAACAAAGTACGGCCATACCTCTGTGCCATAGAAGGAAGAAGGAGGAGTGGGGAGCAAAAACTAAAACAACAGGACAAGCAACCTGTGTGGCTGGACATGAGGAAAGGGAAAAGGGAGAGCAGGGGGAAGTAGCAGGATTGGTAGGAGGGAGACTTACCAGGCTGTGAGGAGCTGAGCCACGTTGAGGACACAGTTGAGGAAGGAGAAGCAGGAGATGGCAGCGTGCTGGTTTTGGCTGTGGTGGGTGCAGAGGACTCTGTTACAGGAGACTCCTTTGGAGCCCTTGTTGCTGGGGAAGAGGGCTTGGGCCTCAGGGTTGTAGGTGTAGGCCTGGGGCTGCTGCTTGGAGCTGCTGTGGAGGAGAGTGTGGAAGTGGTGGCAGTGGATGGCAGCCGAGTGCTGAGGGGGCTGCTGGGGGCAGGTGGAGTGCTGGGACTGGGAGAGGTTGTTTCCAGAGGGACTCCTGTGCTGCTTGGTGGGCTGGGCCTAGTGGAGACAGATGTCTTGGAGGTGCTGCTGATGGAGGTGGTGGCCGTGGTCTTGTGTGTGGTCACAGGTGGCACAATGTGTGGCACAGTTGACTTTTCATGGGTGAAGGCTGCCAGGAGCAAAGGACAGGTCAATTGAGGATGAGCAGCAGAAAAAAAAAATGTATATGGTCATAAGCGTTGTATTTGGGATATAAGCAAAACCAGCAATGCTGTACTGCAGTGAGTGTTACTGGGAAGAAGGGAACAGTTTATACTGTGCTTCCTGTCTATAAGCTGCTTAGCTGCTGTCTGGATTCTCTCACAAAAAGGGAGAAAAAGGATACAGTGCCTTCCAACAGGCAATATGCCACTGTCTGTTCCTGGAAGAGGACCCTATCTAGATATGCATGTGTCTCTTCAAAAAATAGACAGAGCTTAGAGTCTGTCCCCTCTGTGTCTGGCAGACCAGGTTTGATGGGAGAGAGCAGTGCTACAGAGCCATTAGAAAGTAAGGCATACCACTGTGCCAATGCAGAAGGAAGGGGAAATGGGGAGCAAACACTAAAGCAACTGTGCAAGCAACCTGAGAGGCTGGACATGCTGAAAGGGAAAAGGGAGAGCAGGAGGAAGTAGCAGGATTGGTAGGAGGGAGACTTACCAGGCTGTGAGGAGCTGAGCCATGTTGAGGACACAGTTGAGGAGGGAGAAGAAGCAGGAGATGGCAGCGTGCTGGTTTTGGCTGTGGTGGGTGCAGAGGACTCTGTTACAGGAGACTCCTTTGGAGCACTTGTTGCTGGGGAAGAGGGCTTGGGCCTCAGGGTTGTAGGTGTAGGCCTGGGGCTGCTGCTTGGAGCTGCTGTGGAGGAGAGTGTGGAAGTGGTGGCAGTGGATGGCAGCCGAGTGCTGAGGGGGCTGCTGGGGGCAGGTGGAGAGCTGGGACTGGGAGAGGTTGTTTCCAGAGGGACTCCTGTGCTGCTTGGTGGGCTGGAACCTGTGGAGACAGATGTCTTGGAGGTGCTGCTGATGGAGGTGGTGGCTGTGGTCTTGTGTGTGGTCACAGGTGGCACAATGTGTGGCACAGTTGACTTTCCATGGGTGAAGGCTGCCAGGAGGGAAGCAGAGGTCAGTAGAGGATGAGGGCAGGAGGTGGGCCCAAGCCTTGGTCTCTTATGCTGGACAAGAAATTCAGCGTGGTATTGCACAGATTTTTTTCTGGGAAAGAGGGAAGATCAGATGTCTTGCTCATTCCCTAAGCTTCCCCTCCCCTCTCAGACCCAGTCAGGGCGAATGTTTGCCAGGTGATAATGGGGTGACCCAGTCTGGATGCAAAGTGCCTACCCTGGCTGTCAGTCAGTCAGTCAGTCAGTCAGTCAGTCACTCACTCACTCACTCACTCACTCTCCCTCCTTAGGCGTGGGGAGAGAATTGGAAAAAGCAAGTACACCCACACGTGTCTGGATAGAAGAAGTTTTCAGAAGCAAAGAAATAAAGGAGAAACAAACCAAGACCCATCCACAAGAAGGCCATGACTTACTGTTTCCCATCACTGGCCAATGCCCAGCCAGCCTCCAAGCAATGACTACTTGAGAATAACTGTTCCACCCAGCCCACCCACATTGTACAGCTCAGCAAAATGTTCTGTGGTAAGCAGTGTCTCCTTGGCCACCAGCTTTGGGCCAGCTATGCTGGCTGTGTCCCGCACGGACCTCATGATCAACCCATGCCCACTCCCTCACTGGCAGGACAAACAGAGGATGCTCCTGGCACTCCAGAGCAATCATCAAAGTACTTCTGTGCCATCAAAACTGCCTGGGACTCCCATCTAAATCACAACACATGGAAAACTACTGAGAACAATAATTAGCTCCATCCCAAGCAAAGCAATGGAACAGGCTCAGGACTACACCAGCAACCAGGTTGGCCAAAGGCAGCAGGAATGGCAGATTAAGCAGCTAAAAATGCACAAGTACTGTATAAGTCTTGGATGGAATGACATGATGGAGGGAGGGAGAGCTGGGCAGAGCAGGACACCTAGGAGGCAGTCTTACCAGGCTGTGAGGAGCTGAGCCACGTTGAGGACACAGTTGAGGAAGGAGAAGAAGCAGGAGATGGCAGCGTGCTGGTTTTGGCTGTGGTGGGTGCAGAGGACTCTGTTACAGGAGACTCCTTTGGAGCACTTGTTGTTGGGGAAGAGGGCTTGGGCCTCAGGGTTGTAGGTGTAGGCCTGGGGCTGCTGCTTGGAGCTGCTGTGGAGGAGAGTGTGGAAGTGGTGGCAGTGGATGGCAGCCGAGTGCTGAGGGGGCTGCTGGGGGCAGGTGGAGAGCTGGGATTGGGAGAGGTTGTTTCCAGAGGGACTCCTGTGCTGCTTGGTGGGCTGGAACCTGTGGAGACAGATGTCTTGGAGGTGCTGCTGATGGAGGTGGTGGCTGTGGTCTTGTGTGTGGTCACAGGTGGCACAATGTGTGGCACAGCTGACTTTTCATGGGTGAAGGCTGCCAGGAGGAAAGCACATGTCAGTTGAGGATGAGGGTAGGAGGGGAAAGCTAAGGAGGTTGGGTGAAGCCTTATACTGAGGGAACAAGCAATAACAGAATCCCTGTGCTGCACCTCTGTGTCTCAAGAAATGGGGATAAATAGTATTATGGGTCCTGTCCAAAAGCTTCTGCACAGCTTCTCCCCTAAAAGCAGAAGAAACAGAGAGGGTGCCTTCCTAGGGAAAAAAAACTCTCTGCCTCTTCCTGGAACATGGCACTTTCTCAATGTGCATATGCTTTCAGAGCACAGACAGTGTGTAAGGACTGCCCCTACAAGACTGGAAGGCCAAGACACAAGGGAGAGATGTTTTCCTCAGACCCATACTAAGGGGACAGGTCATACCACTGTGCCAATATAAAAAGAAATGGAAGGGTGAGCAAAAAATTAAAACAACTGTGCAAGCAACCTGCTCTGCTAGAAATGAAGAAGGGAAAAGGGTGAGTAGGGGAAAGCATCAGGGTGGGTAGAAGGGAGATTTACCAGGCTGTGAGGAGCTGAGCCATGTTGAAGACACAGTTGAGGAGGAAGGAGAAGCAGGAGATGGCAGCATGCTGGTTTTGGCTGTGGTGGGTGCAGAGGACTCTGTTACAGGAGACTCCTTTGGAGCACTTCTTGTTGGGGAAGAGGGCTTGGGCCTCAGGGTTGTAGGTGTAGGCCTGGGGCTGCTGCTTGGAGCTGCTGTGGAGGAGAGTGTGGAAGTGGTGGCAGTGGATGGCAGCCGAGTGCTAAGGGGGCTGCTGGGGGCAGGTGGAGAGCTGGGATTGGGAGAGGTTGTTTCCAGAGGGACTCCTGTGCTGCTTGGTGGGCTGGAACCTGTGGAGACAGATGTCTTGGAGGTGCTGCTGATGGAGGTGGTGGCTGTGGTCTTGTGTGTGGTCACAGGTGGCACAATGTGTGGCACAGTTGACTTTTCATGGGTAAAGGCTGCAAAGAGGAAAGCACAAGTGAGTTGAGGATGAGGACAAGAAGAGTATAAAATGGAGGTGGCCAGAGGCCTCAGATTGGGGATACAAACTACAAGGGAATCCCTGTGCTGCACTGAGTACTTCTGGGGAAAAGGGGTGCTGGGACTATAGTTCCTGTCCAACAGCTACTCTTTGATATCTATCCAAAACTAGGAGGAATCATATATGGCAGCTTTTAGTAGGTAAGATCCTTGCTACCTCTTCCTAGAGGAGGACTCTTGTCTGGAAGTGAATGTCTCTATTCGATGACTAAGCAGTGCTTAAGGTTCAGTTCCCTCTGAGATGGGCAGGCCAGGCTTGATGGGAGAGAGCAGTGCCCCAGAGCCATAACAAAGTATGGCCATACCTCTGTGCCATAGAAGGAAGAAGGAGGAGTGGGGAGCAAAAACTAAAACAACAGGACAAGCAACCTGTGTGGCTGGACATGAGGAAAGGGAAAAGGGAGAGCAGGGGGAAGTAGCAGGATTGGTAGGAGGGAGACTTACCAGGCTGTGAGGAGCTGAGCCATGTTGAAGACACAGTTGAGGAGGGAGAAGAAGCAGGAGATGGCAGCGTGCTGGTTTTGGCTGTGGTGGGTGCAGAGGACTCTGTCACAGGAGATTCCTTTGGAGCACTTGTTGCTGGGGAAGAGGGCTTGGGCCTCAGGGTTGTAGGTGTAGGCCTGGGGCTGCTGCTTGGAGCTGCTGTGGAGGAGAGTGTGGAAGTGGTGGCAGTGGATGGCAGCCGAGTGCTGAGGGGGCTGCTGGGGGCAGGTGGAGAGCTGGGATTGGGAGAGGTTGTTTCCAGAGGGACTCCTGTGCTGCTTGGTGAGCTGGAACCTGTGGAGACAGATGTCTTGGAGGTGCTGCTGATGGAGGTGGTGGCTGTGGTCTTGTGTGTGGTCACAGGTGGCACAATGTGTGGCACAGTTGACTTTTCATGGGTGAAGGCTGCAAAGAGGAAAGCACAGGTCAGTTGAGGATGAGGAGAAGAAAACAAAGAAATGTACATGCTCGGAAGCCTCATATTTGGGATATAAGCAAGAACAGCAAGGCTGTGCTGCATTGAGTGCTCCTGGGAAAAATGGAATACTCTGTACTGTCAGTCCTGTCCACCAGCTGCTGTCTGGATTCTCTCACAAAAAAGGAGAAAATGGATACTTTGCCTTCTAACCAGCAAGATGCCACTGTCTGTTCCTGGAACAGGACCCTTTCTGGATATGCATGTGTCCCTTCAACTAAAAGGCAGGGCTTAATATTGGATCCCATTGAGTCTCGCAGGCTAGGCTCCATGGGAGAGAGCAGTGCATGGGGCCATAAAAAAGTGAGGCCATACTCTGGGAACTCACAGCCAGCCTGCTTCAGATCACAGACACCGGACTGATAAAATCCGCTCATACCTGTGAGAATCCTACTGTCAACACGGACAAGGAACAAAAACAAGCCAGAGGGAAATCTGCACCTGTCTGAAGGAGGTAGTTGTTGTACGGATAAGAGTTCTAACTATAGGTAGCCAATGAGTTTGAAATGTAGTAAGTTAAGAACCAGTGGACATGCAGTATGCATGTTATAAAATAATATAAAAGAAGCTCTGTAGTAATAAAGTCAGCTCTTTTCTCTCCATGGACTGAGTTGTGTTGTCTATATATATTTGTTGCAACCATCTCGACAGCATCACCGTACCACTGTGCCAATGCAGAAGGAAGGGAGAATGAGGAGCAAATCCTAAAACAACTGCACAAGCGACCTGAGGGGCTGGACATGCTAAAAGGGAAAGGGAGAGCAGGAGGAAATAGCAGGATGAGTAGGAGGGAGACTTACCAGGCTGTGAGGAGCTGAGCCATGTTGAAGACACAGTTGAGGAGGGAGAAGAAGCAGGAGATGGCAGCGTGCTGGTTTTGGCTGTGGTGGGTGCAGAGGACTCTGTTACAGGAGACTCTTTTGGAGCACTTGTTGTTGGGGAAGAGGGCTTGGGCCTCAGGGTTGTAGGTGTAGGCCTGGGGCTGCTGCTTGGAGCTGCTGTGGAGGAGAGTGTGGAAGTGGTGGCAGTGGATGGCAGCCAAGTGCTGAGGGGGCTGCTGGGGGCAGGTGGAGAGCTGGGACTGGGAGAGGTTGTTTCCAGAGGGACTCCTGTGCTGCTTGGTGGGCTGGAACCTGTGGAGACAGATGTCTTGGAGGTGCTGCTGATGGAGGTGGTGGCCGTGGTCTTGTGTGTGGTCACAGGTGGCACAATGTGTGGCACAGTTGACTGTTCACGGGTGAAGGCTGCCAGGAGGAAAGTACAGGTCAGTTGTGTGTTGCTGGCTTATGGGAAGTTGGGTGACACTGACTCTTCTTTTTTGCAGGCTTTGTGCTCAGTTATGGGCCAGGATGGAAGGCCTGCGTCCCACTAAATCTGGTTGGTTTGGGTTTTTGGTTTTTTCCAGTTAATGTAAGTGTCCATTATTCTAAACATTTTCCATCCTTTCCTGCTTCTCTTTCATAATTGCTTGCTGTTGACCATTTTGAAGATTGACCTCTAGCAATTTATCTCATGTCCTTGTTCTTGGAACAGTTGACTGGGGAAGAGGTATCACTTGTTTACTGGTAGTTTAAAACTGGCTTGCTGTAGACTCTGCTGGGAGGGATCCATGGGAGAGCCGTGGCTACTGAAGGGATATGGATGCATTGGCTGGGGACGACTCTTAACTCTTTCATGACCAGAGCACTCACCTGTTACTACTTTACTAGTTGGTGTCTTAGCTCTGGTTGGCTCCCTTGCTACAAAGAAAGGGATGAGAGAAAAGAATGGTTGAGTCTTGGGAAGGATTCTAGGCAAAGCATGTTGTGGCATCTCCTCAAAGGTGGATCAACACTAAGACAACTCTGGCATGTAGGTTTAAGTGAAAGAACTTTAGCCTGGCATTGAGTGTACACTTTCTTGCCCACCCTCCACTGGTGACTCTTTTGCACTTGGGGTCAGCATTGGTCAATGAGGTCATATTTGTTGAACTGCACTTTTCACGGGTGTGCCAGAGCCTGGGCATCCTTTGGCTGGAGATGATACCTTGGCTTATGCCTCTCACTCAAAACTGTCCCGAGCTGTAAACTGGAGGTGTTTTTCCAGTTTCCCTGCCTTTTGTTCCCTCCTGCCCCACTCTGCATTCTCAGGGCAGCACTCTAAGAGAAGGGAGGTGTGTTAGTTTCTGTCTGATTGGTAGCTGTAGGGCAGGAGCTCATGGATGCCTGTATTTGGATAGAGGCCTGTGTTCCAGAGTCAAAGCCCTGAAGGTGCAGGGAGGAGGATGCAGTCAGGGTTTTGTGTGGGTCAGTACCAGGACCTGCCTGGGTCCCACGGCAGTAGCAGGGGAAATTGAGAATGAGTACCAAAACTGAGGCTTTTGTGGGACATGCTGCTAAGGAGAGAATGGTGGGAGCTGGAAGAAGCAGGCAGAGCAGCAGGAACGGCAGGAGGGAGCCTTACCAGGAAGTGATGTTCCCAGCTGGGTCGAGGAGAGGGAAGAAGCAGATGAGGCTGAGGTGACAGGCAAAGAGCTGGAGCTTGGAAATGTCCTTGTCAGTGGAATTCCTGGGCTTGTGGCAGGGCTGGTCTCTCTCAGGACAGAGGTGCTGGTGGTGGATGAGGCAGGAGTGGCCTCTGTCTGCGAGACGAGGTGCTGCACAGGCTGTGTCAACGTTGTTCTTATGTGGGTGACAACTACAGAGAGAAAAGTTGATTGAGGGTTGGTCTGAAGGGTGCCCTCTGACAATTTGGCACTCCCTGTCTTTTTTTGAAGCTCCTAAGGAAAGAAGGCCCTCATTGGATGAACATGTCCCCTCCCAGGTATTCCAGACTGGGCAAGAACATCGTCTGGAAAAGCTGGGGTAAGTGAACAGAGTCTTAGGCCAAGGTCATCTGTCTAGTCCTTTTTACTCACCTTCTGGGTAGTAGAGAGTGGTTGCTTCAGTTCCCTCACTCTCTGTGAAGTAAGAATGAATATTAGTAATGGTTTGGAGCTGGTAAGGTTCCTAGAGGAAGCTGTAATTGCTTGCACAAGAAGACCCAAGATATATGCACCCCAACAATACTTCATGGGAGAGACTTGGATTTGGAAAGAGTGTACAGCTGCCCTCCCACTACAGCAGACTTCCCACCACACACTGTCCCAGCCTCTGCTATCAGTTGTTAACCTACTAATTCAAGTTGCCATACAGCCTCAGAGAAGACTGTCCTTGCTAGCATATTGAGTGTCAGACAGTCAAAAAGGTTCCTTTTATTTAATATTTATTTTTGGTAGTATTTGTCACAATGTAACAAATGCTAGGGGGAATATATTCTAAGGTCTATGAATTTTCAAGAACTTGCTTTGAAGCATACAGAGATTTGGTCTAAATTTGGAGGAAGTGTTGGAAGAGAAATGTTAGCTTTAAGATCATATTTGGATGTCAGATGTTTGCTCCATTGGCAAGACAAGTTTCCATTTTAATCACGCTTCTTATCCATGTCCTTTCTATTCAATGTTAAGACCACTAGTAAGAATGCTTGGGGTTTTTTTATAAGGTGTATATTGATATATGCCTTGTGAGTGATGCCTTCACCTGACAGATATCAAAAAGTAATATTTACCTGCTGTTGTTAGTTTAGGCTTGCTGAAAGTTGTGCTCTGAGTTGTGGTTTGAGTAGGTATTGAGGAGGTTGTTGTTTCCTTCTTGGTGGTGGTTTTGAAGGGTGGTGAGGTGACCTCTACTTTTTTTGTCTCTGTTGAGGCAGCAGGTGATGAGGGAACAGACTTTGGTGTAGTGGCTGTGGTTCTTTTAATTAAGGTAGTGATGGAAGGGGTAGTGATGGTTGTAGTCATGTTTGGTGTGGTAGACATTGATGTTGTATGTTCTTTTAGAGTAAAGGTAAAAAATATAATGTGAATAACCAATTCATAGAAAAATTAAAAACAGATAAATTATAAAGAAATTACTCATATTTTAGAGATAATTTTTCAGCTTTATTTTTTTTTAAATATTTTCAGTATGACTGTTGTATTCATGTTCTCATAAGCTTACCAAATATTTCTGTACTTATATTTGTTTCCCATTGTCTCATATCAGTCTTTGCTCTCATTTTGTGTATTTTCCTGTATTAGATTTTTTAATACCATTTTTTCTAAGAAGTTAGCTTTGTTGTCACTTTGGCTGAAGTCTATATGGGCTTTGCCCAAATCACAATTTCATTAGCTTTTATTATGTTCCAAATCAGCCACACTTGCAGTTTAATTTGCATTAAAAAGCTAAATAACATCATACTATAGACTTTCCTTGTCCCAGTGCACAAATCATCTGTCACAATGTCAGCTTCTGTGGTTTTGAGTCCTTTGGGACCTATTTTTAACTCTACCTTCCCTGACAGCCAGGTTCCAAGATGGTTTATTAGTTGAATTGCATGTTGATGTGAGGGTAAATGAGGCTCCAAGAGCCATAGAATCCGAAAGTAATTTATGTGGGCAGAGTCATCCTCCAGAGAGCAGGACTTTAGAAGCCTAGACAAAGCTCCTACACTGATATCTGTGTGACTCTGCTTTAGGGCTTGCTTGCATTATTCAGAGTTAATAGATTGGGTGCTCCTTGAATATGACTCCATAAATGAACCAGTGGAAAAGAGGCTGAAACTGAGCTAATAAATCCAACTGGCACTGGGCTGGCTCACTGCTCAGAGAACTTCTAATGGTGTTTCTCGATGAGTCACACAAGTGACTTTTGGCTGAATTTTTAACCTAATGCCTATACTTATCTTTTCATGCACTTTTGATCTACACTTCTGAACATTTCTGGTAGCCTGCTTTGTCTGCTT